>NC_057810.1:162310330-162321568 GCF_018294505.1 Triticum aestivum
TCAAGATATGCCCCGATCCCGTCGCCCCTGATGCCCTGCGGCCGCCCGTCGCCGTCCACCCTCGCCCGAGGTCTCCGTCGGCGTCGCCTCCTCGCCCAGTCCCTCAACGTCCACCTCGCCGGAGCACCTCGCTGCCTCGACCCCGTCGTCTCCGTCAACCCCGTCGTCCCCGTCCTTCGCCCCGTGCACATTGCCCATTCCCTACGGACCCGCGGTGAGGCCCTCGGCCTCTTCTTCTTTCCCCACTCGTGGCCTCACCGTGTGCACGACGCGCCCATCGCCGTGTTCATCTGGCCTAGTGCTCGCGCTCACCGCGACCTCGCCCCGCCCGGCGTGCCTCTGCATGCGCCCCAGGCCACGCCCCTACCTCGCACGCATGTTGCTGCCCGCTCGCTGCAACCCCGCGCCTCCCTGTCCGCGTCCGCCACTACTGCCGCCAGCTACAACACCCGCCTCGCCGAGCACGTGTGCTGGTCCCCACGGCCACGCGCGCAGCTCTCTGGCCGTGCCCAGGCACGCGCTCGCTGCTACCTGCTGCTGCCGCTCCACTCTGCTGCGCCGTCGCGTTCCCCCGCGTTGCCGCATGCCTCCGCGGCCACTTCCCGCTTGCCGCTCGCTGCCCCGCTTCGCCCAGCCAAGCCGCGGCCACCCCTCTGCCGACGCCTTGTCTCCGCCCGCCGCGGCCTGCGTCTCCTTTGGTCGGCGCCGTGACCGTCGGTGCCGTGCCGCGCCAGGTCACGGCCTCTGCCCGTTAACGGGCGCCCGTGAACCCGCCCGTTCGGCTCCGTGCCACTAAACGTCGGGGCCCGGCCCTGTAAAACAAAAAAATGATATATAGAAAATTAATTAATTAACTTAATAAAATTAAACTTAACCTAATCACTTAGATAGTTAATTAAACTATTAGATTAGTTAACGTAACTGTGAATGATATGTGGGTCCCAGGACCCAGTTGACCAGTCCAGTGTTGACTGGACCCTCCTGGCCCCCACTTGTGAGCCTCACATGCATTCGGCTGGGTACACCCCCTGGGTACCCGTAGCAATTTTCAATTTAATTTCGAATTAAAATAATTTCTAAAAATGAAATAAAACTTTGAAATATAATATAAAATAAACCGTAACTCGGATGGAAATACTTTGTACATGAAAGTTGCTTAGAGCGACTAGACGAATTCGAATACGCAGTCCGTTCTCCCGCCGCACATCCCTAGCATAACAAACATGCAACATTTCACCTCCGGTTCATTTGTCCAAAAACGCGAAACACCAGAATACTTTCTCGGATGTTTCCCCCCTTCGCTGGTATCACGTCCTACTGCGTTAGGGCACACCTAGCACCGCTCATTGTCATTTCTTGCATCGTCATGCTTATGTTTGCATTGTATTTATTGTTTATTCCCCCTCTTCTCTTCGGTAGACTACGAGACCGACGTTGCAGCTGCCCCGTTCGACAACGGAGTTGACGACCCCTCCTTCTTGCCAGAGCAACCAGACAAGCCCCCTCCCCTTGATCACCAGATATCGCCTATTCTTCCCTCTACTACTTGCATTAGAGTAGTGTAGCATTTTACTGTTTTGGTTAATCCTATTCTGTTGCATAGCCTATCATTGTTGCTACAGTTATTAATACCTTACCTGCAATCCTAAATGCTTAGTATAGGATGCTAGTTTATCATCTGTGGCCCTACATTCGTGTCCATCTACCTTGCTATACTATCGGGTCGTGATCACTCGGGAGGCAATCACGGGTATATACTATACATACATACATACTATACAGATGGTGACTAAAGTCGGGTCGGCTCGTAGAGTACCCGCGAGTGATTCACTGATTGGGGGTTGAAAGGACATTTGTCCCGACGGCCCTCTGTGTGGATCTTTGTGGCGGAGCGATAGGGCAGGTTGAGACCACCTAGGCGAGAGGTGGGCCTGGCCCTGGTCGGCGTTCACGGTTACTTCATAATAACACGCTTAACGGGATCTTGGTATTTGATCTGAGCTGGCCACTGGCCTATACGCACTAACCAACTACGCGGGAACAATTATGGGCACTCGACGTCGTGGTATCAGCCGAAGCCTTCTTGACGTCAGCGACTAAGCGGCGCACGCCGGGTTGGACCGCGTAATGCAACTTCCTTTGTAATGGAGGTTGCTAGGTTTGCTCACCGGCAGCGTTCGCAACGTGCATGTGTGCAATGGGCGATGGGCCCAGACCCCTGCGCGCATAAGATTTAGACCGGCGTGTTAACCTCTCTGTTGTGCCTAGGTGGGGCTGCGACGTGTTGATCCTACAAGGTCGGGCATGACCCAGGAAAGTGTGTCCGGCCAGAGGGATCGAGTGTGTTGGGTTATGTGGTGCATCCCTGCAGGAAAGTTTATCTATTCGAGTAGTCGCGTCCCTCGGTAAAAGGACGACCCGGAGTTATACCTTGACCTTATGACAACTAGAACCGGATAGTTGATAAAACACACCCAGACAAGTTCCAGAGACAACCCGGTGATCGCTTTTCCACAGGGCGACAAGGGGAGGATCGCCGAGTAGGATTATGCTATGCGATGCTACTTGGAGAACTTCAATCTACTCTCTTCTACATGCTGCGATACGGAGGCTGCTAGAAGCGTAGTCTTCGATAGGACTAGCTATCCCCCTCTTATTCTGGCATTCTACAGTTCAGTCCACCGATATTGCCTTTTTACACATATACCCATGCATATGTAGTGTAGTCCTTGCTAGCGAGTACTTTGGATGAGTACTCACGGTTGCTTTGCTCCATCTTTTCCCCCTTTTTCCCCTTCTTCCCGGATGCCGCAACCAGACGTTGGAGCCCAGGAGCCAGACGCCACCGTCGATGACGACTCCTACTATGCTGGAGGTGCCTAGTACTACGTGCAAACCGCTGACGACGACCAGGAGTAGTTTAGGAGGATCCCAGGAAGGAGGCATGCGTCTCTTTCGATCTGTATCCCAGTTTGTGCTAGCCATCTTATGGCAACTTGTTTAACTTATGTCTGTACTCAGATATTGTTGCTTCCACTGACTCGGTTATGTTCGAGCACTTGTATTCGAGCAATCGAGGCCCCTGGCTTGTAATATGATGCTTGTATGACTTATTTTACTTTTAGAGTTGTGTTGTGATATCTTTCCGTGAGTCCCTGATCTTGATCGTACACATTTGTGTGCATGATTAGTGTACGATTGACTCGGGGGGGCGTCACATTAGGTGAGCTCAATTTAAAAAAAATACAAAACATGTGAATAGTGGCAATTTTAGGTAAATAGTGTCAAAATACAATTCACCCAAAGTTGCCACTATTCACAGATATGGTTTCAAATAAATTTAGAATTTTTTGATATGCTTAAATATGAAAAAAAAAGTTGTGGTTGATCTTACTGATCTCGCCTATAATGTGAGATTCTATGCTAGTCTCCCCCGAGTTTTACCATGAAACCAAAGTGTTTTTTCTTCGCAAAAAAACCCAAAGTGTTTTCGTCCTGAAAATTCAAAAAAAAAAGTGTTTTCGTCCTATGCTGGGCAGGGTCACACCACTATTTCGCTTATGTGTGGCTCTGCCTCTATGTTTACTCTTGACGGTACAAAACCATTTTTCTATTCAGATTTGTCTCATTGTGATGAATTGTTTTGAAGTTATTGCAAAAAACTTTTATATGTGAAATTTTGTAATTTGAAAACTGCTATCGAACCATAATTTTTTGTGAATTTTTTTTTGTATGAAAAGTCACATCTAATTAATATCTTTCTAATGGTATATGGTCTATCATTCAGAGATAGAATTGCAAGTTATTGCAAAAATAGAACGAAAACTAGTTGCACACATGCAATCTAGTTGTTTTTTCTTCTTGAAGTTCACTGCCCATGCCGCTATAGCGTGCAAAAGTTCGCTTTCCCCTTGAGAAGGTCGTTTTCTAGTCACCAAACTGACCGTGGCCATGTCTACTTCATTCACACGAGTTTTTGTCTCTCCCTAATAAAATGATGAAAATTCCAGCAAATGAAGTGGACCTTCCCGGATAAAGTGAACTCCTGTCAAAAAATAAACTCCCCGCACAGGCGAACATAACATCCTAACTAAACGTCGTCAAAAGGTAAACCTTTTGTTAATAAGTTCACATCATTTTTAAGTTCATTAGGGGATCATGTGTACTTCCTATACTTGAGTTATTACAAAACAGTAAAACAGAGCTACATAGGCCCTATCACAACGATTTGAGCTCCTTATCCGTCGGATCATGCGTAAGAACGTACCAGATCGTCTCACTGCCGCACGAGAGGTATTTTTCACCCGCTACCTAGCTTCTCACGCCTGGCCCAACGTATTCGGGCCGCTACTCCGGGGACTGAGTCGGCCGTTCTGTAATCAATCGGGCCAAATTGGACCTAGAAACTATGTACGGAAGCCCGGAGGCCTGATGGTGCGGTATAAATATACTTCTCCCCAAGCGTTTCACGAAAAGAAGACAGCCTGAGCGTCGTCTTCCCTTCATCTCCCCGCGGCGGCGGCGGCGGCGGCCGGCACGATTTGGCATTACCACACAATGTTCATGATGGCGTCTTCAGTCGTTCGTTTTTTTGGGGATATGTCGTTCTTTCCCACATAGTATGTTTCAAGCCTGTGATCTATCTCGTTCTTGCGGCGCTATATGTGTAGGTTGCAGCGGCGCATCAATGTCGATGGTTGTCTGGTTGAGGACGGCAGTGGCTTTCTCGCCCCTCCAGCCTTCTGGATCTCTTTAGCGCCACCCGTGGGTCTTCTTTCCCCTAGGGATGGACCTCCACCAGACAGAGTCGCCTCCTTTTCTTGGATACGGGCCATGAGTTGATGTTGCGGCTGTGAAACACTTCGACGAGAACCATTGTCCTCACAGGTACCATCGTATTCTTCCTCATTCCCTTCGTGTAACCCATTTTCTACCCAGTCTCTCCCAATCCATGTAAAGCTAGAAGTTAATTTCTCAATTGAGATCTCATCATACATTTGATACATTATTCTCCATGCATGGCAGGTCCATTAGAAAGGGCAAATTATGCACAAGTATAAAACAGATGCAATTTTCCTTTTGTCAAATAACAATATATTTGGGGGTTTTAGATCCTTTTTCCTATTGAGAGTTTACCTTGCATAACAGTATTCTTGTGCTTCCATGCATGAAACTTAACTTACTATGCTACATCATGTATGTTTAAACTTGCGGTCTCCCCTGTGAACCTAGGTACTTGCGGGTTTGTTTGCATTCATATATTTCCAGTTTTTTGCTTTCATATATCGCCGGGATATTTTGTGTAACCTAAGGTTGTCCATTTTTCTTTGTTTTTTTGCCCTGGCCTACTTCATTCCATATCAGGACCAGACAACGGTTTTAGTTTGTGATATAGCATGGTAATGCATTCTGATGGTCTGGGAGTCGGCTCACAATTTCGAAGAGATGATCCCAGTTGACATATGTAGTGGTTTTTCCTCCTGCATAGCCGTAGGGTGTTAGCCTCTTCATCCTTCCCAGAGGTAAGTCAAGTAGAGAGCAAAACCAGCTACATCACCACCACAAGTCCCATTTGCTTATTTGTTAATGTTGTGCTTTGCATTGATCTAAATTTGTCAGTTGGTGCTTAGTTTTAGTTGGCGAGATATGATGGTATTATTGGAGCAAAATTGTATCTTGCGTTAATAGATGAAACTGAAAACATGGTGTGGTCCACTTCATATGTTCTAAAGTTATATGACTTGGGGAAGAGAGATGTTTCAGAATCCAACCCTCTTTTTGACATAATTCCAGATGTTAGAAAAGTACAAACAAAAGTATTTATGCTAGCGGATCATTTCTAACTTCGAATAAATATACCTTTTCTCCTCTATCATGGCATTGTAATTTAGGCCGTTTATATTTCCTCAAATGTTGATATTGTTCAACTGGACGGGCGCGGCAACGCGCGTCTTCATGGTCTAGTTGTACTTATTTTGGGAAATGCCTGGATGGACCGGGCGGCAGCTGCTCCCGCCACAAGTCGTGCTATCATTGGCCTAGAATTAGATGGATTCCATGGTATCGTTGATACAAAAGTCCATATCCTTATCATCCGAGCGATACTTCGGTCTAAGGGCTGGCCCTCTCCCAGTTGCGGTCCATCGCTCGTCTCGTGCCCGACAGCAGGACGGAGCTTGTCTCGCGCCCGGCGGCAGGACGGAGCTCGTCTCACGCTCGGGGCTGCAGAACGGGCGATGGAGGCCAGTTTTGGCCGGCCTATTGGGTCTCGGCGCTAGGGGTCGTCCAGGTGTGCGAAAGGCGAGGCCTTTCCGCTCGTCTCTTCGGTTGGGGTAGCGGCGGGTCTCGGGTCAATGGTGCCTAGGTCTTGGATGCCGGGGCGGTGGCCCCGGTGGTGGTAGCGCGGTGCTTTTGGGCAGAGCCCGCGGCTTGGTGCTGCCCGGTGGCCATGGCCGTGCGGGCGGCGTGGCAGCCGGGATGCGTCGTTCGGTGGTGGTGAGGGGTGGTCGGGGTGAAAACCTGTTCTTTCTGCAGACCGGCGGCGGCGAAACTCGTGCCCTTCTTGAAGGCGTCGTCGCGGCTCTTATCGCCCATCATGTGCTCCAGGGAAAACTCTGACCCTTGGATCGGGCGGTGGCGGTGCTCCGGTGTCGTATCCTTGATGAAGGCGCCGCCTTGGAGTCCACAGATCGTCGTATGCGGCTTCATCTCTTCGTAGTTAGGGATGGTGTTGCTGCGCTCAGCGCCTGTGTATCATGCCTTGGGTGTGTGCGTTTGTTGTGGTGGCGTGCGTCTGTATTGGGATGTTGGTGATCTTTGCTTTATATATAAAGCGGAGCGGAAGACTTTTTCGGTATAGTAAGCAATACGAGACAAATATGCAAGGGTAGGGACCACCACTGAAATAGTTGGGAAGTACATGCACAACTTTCCCATTTCTCTCTCATTTTTCTCCCGTGCGACGGCTCCACCCAATGTGGTCAATGAGATTTTGTCAGAGATAAGCAGTAGTGGTGGCTCGACTTGGGTCTCACAGGACATGAGCATGGCAAGGAAGGAGGGCATCCCTCCCGATGCCGGCAGCTAACATCTCATGGATTGAGTGACTATAAGTGTCTGTGTAGGAAACTCAAAGAACATAAGAGTAGTGTTGAACATTTAACAAACAGAATACGCAAAATGAACTTAGATACAAATTAAAAAAATCAAACAATTGATGATGACATGAACGAGAAATTGCAGAGTAAAAGGGGAGTTAGAGAAATGTTTGGTGAGAATA
The DNA here is from genome assembly GCF_018294505.1 of Triticum aestivum. Taxonomy (NCBI): domain Eukaryota; kingdom Viridiplantae; phylum Streptophyta; class Magnoliopsida; order Poales; family Poaceae; genus Triticum; species Triticum aestivum. The sequence continues at coordinate 162,317,610 of NC_057810.1, forward strand.
GTTTTTGCTGTGAAATTTCTTACAAAAGTTGTTTTGGCTTTTCGAAGATCAAATGAGAAGTTGTATCAAGATAACAATGGTGATTTTCTGGGCACGATTGAAATGATTGCTGAATTTGATCATGTGATACAAAAACGCATTAGACACATTAAAAATAGTGAAATTCATCATCATAATCTAGGCCACAATATTCAGAATGAGTTAATTTCAGTTTTTGTTGATATTGAGGATCACCAAGGATGTCAAGTGTTTCTCTATTGTCATGGATTGTACCACGGATGTGGGCCATGAAGAACAAGTGACTCTAATTGTGCGTTGTGTGAACATGTCAAGTAACTTTCCGGGAGTGGAGGAGTTTTTCCTAGAGTTCTTAAAGGTTGATGACATGTATGAATTGGGGGTTTTAAGGTATTGATGGATACATTGGGTTCTCTTGATTTGGACTTCTCTGTTGTGAGAAGTCAAGGTTATAACAATGGTTCCAATATGAACAGAAAAGGCAAAAATGTTCAGAATCATTTGCTTGAAATTAACACAAATCATTATATATGCCATGTGCATGTCATAGTTTCAATCTCACTCTTTTTGATATGGAAAAATCTTTCAAACAAGCTATTACATTCTTCGGTGTTATCACAATGGATATACATATTGTTTTCACGTTCTACTCGAGGGGTAGGATTTGCTTGAGAATGTTCGAAAACTTACTGTCAAACCTTTGTCTAGCACTTGTTGGGAGAGTCTAATAATGATCGTGCAACCTATCGGGTGCCAAAATCCCCAAATGAGACCAACTTTGGAGGAACTAAGCGAAGGCTTCTACTAATGACCCATCAACAGTAAGTGACGCTCAATGTTTCGTCGGTGCAGTTGAGGATTTTGAAACTTCAGTTGGTATAGTTATCTGGTATGGTTTTTTGTTGTCTATAAATATGGTGAGAATTTTTTTACAGGAAAATTTTGTGTGCCTCAATGCTACTCTCAAACACATTGAGGAGGTCATCTCATATTATGAGGAGTACAAAAATGAAGGCTTTGATTCTAGTACTGAGATTGCAAAAGTTGTTGCATTTAATATGGATATAGAGCCAAAATTTCCAACAAAACATCAAAGTAAAGGGAATAATCAATCTGATGAAACTATTGATCAAGATGAATAAATACAACTGCCGACTATGGAATCCTTCGGAGTTAGTTTCTAGTCACTATTGACACTGCAATGATTTCATTTTGACTAGTCGATTAGAGCAGCCCAAGGAATTTGATAGTAATCCACCAAAATGTTTGGTTTCTTATTCAACTCAAAAATCTGAAGTCCTTGCATGATAGTAATATATCGAAATGTTGCACTACTTTTGCGGAAGCTTTTTTCTCATAACTCATCTGATGTTGAACTTGGTGATTTTTCACTGAATTAGAAGTTTTGCAAGTAACTTCGCCAGATGATTCGATGTCAGCTTACGAGATTCTTCATTTTGTTCCAGATGTATATTGCTATCCAAATGTTTTTGTTGCCTATCAAATCCTCTTAACGGTACAAGTGACAATAGCCTCAGCTGATTTTTTTAATCTAAAGTGAAACTACTGAAAAATCGGTTGAGGTCAACTATGTTATAAGAAAGATTGAATTGCTTGGCTATGTGCTGTATTGAGAAGGATATCTTGTACATCAATGATCTCAATATTGTCCTTAATGACATTGTGTCAAGAAACATCTGAAGAAGCTTTTTTATAAAGCATTGGAGCATTATTGTCGATGGAGTCACTGGAGTTTGGTTCTTATTTGAGGTAATCATACTAGTTCCCTTTTGATATTGCTCAACAATCATTATTGCATCTCTCAGACTGAAAATGTATGGTTGAAAGATAACTTTCAATACTTTGCAAGTGAAACTAGACACATATATGTAGATATATACCTACACACAGAGGGAGGTATATATAACCCTTTTTTTTTTGCGAGTGAGGTATATGTAACCGTAAGTACCCATGTTGTCAACTTCACCCTAGGGCCTTCCAAAACATAGAGCCAGCCGTGGGAGGGTGTGTCTTTCCCACGACATTAATTAGTCCTAACAAAATAGAAGGAAAAAAACACACCGTCTCAGCATCGCAACGACAATTCCAACGGACGGAGTAAAATTTCCGGGAAGAGGTGGTAAAGAGACAAGACGGAACCAAAGCGTATCCTACCAAAAATTAAAAAGAGGGCACTAGCAGTGCTTTGCCTTTTCTTTCTCTCCATTATGAGATTTAGGCAGCACTTATTTACATCCTTAACCTCGGGAAAAACAATGGATGGATCAGTGCTACTACCAACCAGCATACTTGGCGTGTGACAGAATAAACTCTTTGCCTGCCCCCTCTCTTTCATTAGCTAACTTCTAGGAAACAGAGAATCAGGACCGACCGTACGTAAGGAGCTGTTATGGTACCCACATGCCATATTTCCCCTCTTTTTAACAAGGTTTGTGGCCCGCCCCTTTTGACTAAGCTAACCGAAAGCGGACTCCTTTGGACTCATCGCTACCACTTGGCGCAACATTTCCAGTTCCAGTTCAAGCAAGGCACAACACTGAACCATACAGACCAAGGCCCAGCGAAGATGGGGAACTTCCTCGCGCGCTTCGGCGAAGATGAGACTCCCGGCAGGCTCCCAAAAGATGAGACACCAGCAGCCGGGCAGCCGCCGGGCCGGCAGGGCACCGGCCTGGTCGGTCAGCTCCACGTCTTCGACGGACCGCCGCCCCGCGTCGATGGCGGTTGGCCTACCCTGGCCAACACCGGCAGCGCTGCAGGTGCTGCCTTTGCGCCCGGTCGCATCACCCCCTCAGGCTCAGGCTCAGGCTCAGGCTCAGGCTCACGCTCACGCTTCCCTTCTTCCTCTGCCATTGCGCCCGGTCGCATCACCGCCTCAGGCTCCGGCTCCGCCGCCACACGCTCTCACTCTGCCTCCACCTCCGCCTCCACGGTATATACATGTATCTATGTTAGTTCTTCCGGTTTTGTGAAATAATTTCGAATGCAAAAATGACTTCCAAAATAGGATATTTTGTGAAGCATCCCTGTAAAAATATATACAAGACACTAAACAGAAGTGCAACCCCTTCTTTACAATTCAACAAATCGAAGGAATTAAATTTATATGGTTTGCCAACTATTTGTTCTCTCATTCATGTGTTTTTTAATTTCTTTTTTGTTATTCCTACCTTTTCAGAATATCTATCTATTATATTAGTATAAAATAAGATACAAACAAGCCACCATGTTCGTCCACATAGGTTAATATATTTACAACTTTTATAATATAGATTAATGGTTGAGATTTGAAATTTAATTCATCTAAAATATGTTCCTTCGACACACAAGGAAACCTCTCTAAAATCATGATTACAAGCATATACAACCTAACCAATCTAGGTTCAAGGCGTATACCACCGGTCATGGCCACAACACGGATTTGAACATGCTGCCATTAATATTCATTCATTGAAGGCTCCAATGAACTTCGTGATCATCACCCTTGCATCACGATTTGATGTCTTTGGCCTCACCATGAATGACCATGTTGCAACGCCACACCAACCACGCGCAACCCATATCACAACAGTTGTCAATCTGTCCCCGCAAGAGGCCACCTCCAACTTCCAAATGACCATTACACGAGAAGTTGCAAGACTTGCACACTAGGTGGTCTACTCCAATAATCCTATAGGAACTTAATAACCATGTAAATAGAGAAGACGTGTTATTTGGTTCACATGATAGGGAAAAATGATTTTTATTTGTTTTGTTTTGAGTTAGTTTTGGATGAACTAGTCGCTAGCTCATATTCACCCATACTTTTTTTTGTGCATCTCCTTCTTGAGTATCAAAGTCAATCATGATGCCTTGATCATCCATCTATGAAACAAAACGTATTGAATCTCAACCTTCCAAAAAATATTCCTTGCCCCCCC